>NC_137792.1:66701616-66744196 GCF_963383645.1 Muscardinus avellanarius | reverse complement strand
CACTAAGTTGCTGAGGGCCTCATTACGTAGTTGAGGTTGGCCTCGAACCTACATGATCCTCCTGCCTCAGCCTCCTAAGTGCTGGGATTACAAACATGCGCCACCATGCTCGGCCTATTTTTATTTTGAAACATGGTCTCAATAAGTTGTGGAGGACCTCACTAAGTTGCTGAAACTGGCCCTGAGCATGCAATTCTCCAGTTTCAGTCTCCCAGGTACTGAAATAAGTACACCATGAAGCTTGGCTCATATTTTTATTTTTGCAGTAATAAGATATGGTCTTATTAAAAACTCCCACAAAAATCTTACCTTCCTTAAATTAGATATTGCCATAAAACACCACATGAAATCGTGTGGAGATGGCCAGCACTTTGTGACTTGTATATGTGAAGAGGAAATTAGAAACATATCAAGTTGCTTCCATATTATTTTCATGTCAAACTGAGACCTTTAAAAAAGAGGCTAAAATATCAATCGTATCATACCAAAGTTTATTGATTACACCAAACAAAAATTCTGTAATGAAAAAGGCAAGTTGCATTCATAAAAGATGACATTCACATTCATTTCTGAAAGCAACAACAGATGTAAAAAATTGCTTAAGTAAAAAATGTAATGCTGCAGTTCCATTTTGCAAGCTGAAAAATGATTTTGTCAACATTTGCATAAAATGTGCACACTTATATACTGCATGTTATTAAAAATTCCATCACTAAATTGTAAAGTTTGCAAATTTAGGCTTATATTGTTGCTGGTGTATATGTGGTAGATATGGAATGAATATTTTCAATTTAATAGGCAACATCTTCAAACAATGGACAACAGTTGTGAAAATGATCAGGACATTTTGACAGCTCGAGAGTATTCAAATTATGGGTATGGTCCTATGTACTACGTTTTTCCCCTTCTCTGTCACAATGTGTGGTTAGATTGTAGTGTTAGGAATACTGGATGGATTATTCATCTTTTAACCTGACGCCAGTCACTTTTTAGCTCACTGATAAAAGTATCTTTCAAAAAGAAAAGCCTAGCTGGGCATGGTGGCGCACGCTTGTAATCCTTGCGCTTGGGAGGCTGAGACAGGAGGATCACACAGGTTTGAAGCCAGCCTCAGCTACTTAGTGAGGCTCTCAGCAACATAGTGAGACCCTGTTTCCAAATAAAAAATAGGTCTGAGAGTGTAGCCAGGAGGTAGAAGGCCTCTGGGTTCCATTCCCAATACCAACAACAACAACAAAAAAGAAAAAAAAAAAAAAAAAAAAAAAAAGAAAATCTTGGTCCCTCCACACCAAAGATCAAGGCCATGATCTTATGTATCACTGTAATTCTGAATTTGAGCTGCAGTGCACAGTGTAATGTATAGCTGAGACATGACTCTAAACCCCATGCACACTATTTTCTGGCTGCAACACAGTTTTTATGCGACCAGTTTTATTTCTACTATCCTGGATATTTTGTTTATGTTAACTCTTTAATGGTTTTGCATTAAACAAGTCTTTCAATTTGGCTCACTTATTTGTATTCACAGTCCATATAGTTCTTCTATAAAAGTAACAATATAGCAACAATAACTATAAAAACAAGAACAAGAACAACATTAAAACATCAAAAGCTTTCCTGGGTTAGACTTGTTAGCTCTTTGGAATAGGCAAATAATATACAGACTTTGTCTTCAGCAGATCACCTCAAATACAGGCAGGATACCAACACAGCATACTTGGTTAAGCTGTGAATGACATCTAAAAATATTCAAATATAATACTGACAGAAGAAAACAAACTGAAGTGAAAAGGGATCAGTAAAGATGGAATGGCTTCTGATAACTGAAATAATGTCCATTCTAGAATTTAAGAAAATTTACATCTAAACATTAACACAATATATATATGGAAGAATCAAATGTGCCATACGGACAATATATGTTCGCTATTGACTGGATCAAATACTTTTCCAAATCAAGGTATAACATACACACTCCTAATAGTACAAGCATGCCAGAAAGATAAATATGGAAACTTAAGAAAATACTTTAAGACCATTTGAATCTAGCAGTCAAATGGGATCATTTATATCCTCCCAAATGTGTGTCTAATTTTAACAATGAATAAGGATATTTTACATTTACTCTTATATTTTAAGCAAACTCATCAAATTAAAACCTTCCTTGTCATCCAGCAAGTTGGGAAACTTTACCAAGGTCAATCTTATGGTCAATTTGGCTATGAGAGAAAACATTCATGTTCGCTTTATAGGCTAAACCATCTTGGGATAGATTGCTCCTCTTCCCAAAATGGCAAGTTAAAAAAAAAGTGCTACATATATGCAAAACTGAAATCTCTTTTGAAATAAGAACCGTTAGCAGTTGAAAATGAGATATTCTTTCCACATAAAATTATAAAAGACTAATGTTTAGAATGGCTGTATTTTTGTATAAATATAGATTCACCCATTTTACCTCAGATCCCAGTAAAATTGACACTGGAAATATTGATTTTTCCCTAATTATTTTGAGGGGCTACTAAGTGACTGAGATGTCTTATGCTTTATTTTCAAGTCTAGTAGCCTTATATAAGTGGTGTTTAATTCAGAAAAAAAACCACAGTAAACATTTTTTTCTGTTCCTACAGTAATATGCAGAGTTAACATTGTCCACACAAATGTTCAGGGTACTTTTTGGCAAGGATATTTTACTAAGACACAATTAGCATGTGGGTAAACAGAAAGGATAGATCATTCTGATACATTAATAGCACTTAGTCCTTTGTTATTTTCAAGTATTCCTTTTGTTTATTTGAAAAATAATTTAAGATGATCATTTAGCAAGAATGAAAAATATGACTCAAACAGTCTATGTCTTCTGCCAGGCAAAAATGTAATACTGTATTTTAGCAAAATCTATTCATTCCCATTGCATGACTTCTACTTTTACTATTGTGTTTAAGTCCATTCAAAAAGTCAATGGGTTAAAAGAGCACCCATTTGGTAGTTACATTATTCTATCTAAAGCCAGAATTTAGTATTCTTGTTTTCAACTTTCATATTATTCTTAACTTAGAGCTTTGGCCGTACTGGCTACTTACAGTAACTGTAATGCTTTAAGAGAGTCATTTGGTATTTTAATGAACATTTATTTTGAACCCTAGATATAAGAGAGTGGTTTAGTTTTTGTTGCATATCAAGTATCCTGAGATGATAACTTTTGTGGTTGTTTCTTCATGCTTTCTTTTTTAGCTGTAATCATTGTCAATATGCTTGTAGGACAATAACATAGGCAGTTCAAGATTCGGATTCTGAAAAATTTAAAATATACAGTTAAAAGATATATTTTAATAGTAATATAAAACCATCTGTTAATAATTTTCAAAAATAAATCACACAGTAAAATTTGCTATAAGAGTAAAGCAACTGTCTTATCAAAGTGCCAAGTTTTATTCACATGCAGGGAGAAAATAGAAGTGAAACAATTACCAGATTTTAACCCTCTCTTAATTTGTCAGCTTAATAGGTTCTGGTTTGCTCTTTGCTTTTGGATTGCTCCAGGGTTTTCCTCATAGGTATATATAAAAATTTTTTTCCAGTACTGAGGATGAGACCCAGGGGCATTCTGCCTCCAAGCTACATTCCCAGTCCTATTTTTTATTCTTTATTTTGAAACAGGGTAAGTAGCTGTGGCTGTCCATGAACCCCGACACTCCTGACTCAGCCTTCCAAATGCTGGGATTACACGTGTGCCATCATGCCCGGCTTCAATGTGTTTTTATCACTAGGATTATCTAACACAGCAAAGGTTTAGCTCACTATGGCCACTTCTTGTAGGCCAGGAGCTTCTTGAAAACATATACATTTTATTATCTATCTCTAGCATCTAGTACAGTGTCTGGCACATAGCAAATGCTGAAGAAATGTTGAATGAATGAATGGATTATTTTTTTGATGTGTGAATTTTAACAGAGGAAATCTGTTTAAATATATATATATATATATATATATATATATATATATTCAGTTTTGAAAGATTTCCATGAAAATATTCTCCCTTAACTGAAAGAAACATGTCTCCCCCATACTATTTTTTGTACCAGGGTCATTCTACCTCCAAGCTACACACTGAGCCCTTTTAATTTTGAAACAGGGTCCTGCTAAGTTGCTGAGGCTGTCCATGAATCCATGATCCTCCTGTATCATCATCCCAACTACTGGGATTACAGGCATGTACCACCATACCTGGCTTCTCCCTATACTATTGAAGTTATTTTTCTTTTTAGCAGATCATACACTATGAGTCAACTGACTTTTTTTTCTTGCACATTATCTATGTAGAAGAAGAATCACAGACATTTCTGTAATGGATCTAGATTTTTCTGTCTTCTATATATCATCAAATGGTATGATCAGAATGGGGCACGAGAGATAAACTGATTGTTGATTGTATTTCAGGTACCTTGAGAAGTGGAGGTCAAATATCAAGGGAGGGTGTCTAATTTTGATTCTTCACTCTAAAACTCAAGCTTTTATTTTGGCTGGGGTGGAGGGGAGGAGAGGTTGCAGCCAGGGCCATGCACGTGTTAGGCAAGTACTCTACCACTGAGCCATGTCCCCAAGCTCTAAAATTCAAGCTTTTTTAAGCCAAGTAGTGGAAACCTTAAGGAGGCTCTTTAAGTTCTCTTTCTGGGCTACTTTGCACACCATGTTTAGATAACAAGTCCATTAGATCTTTAATTTCTATTTATGTTCCACGTTCTCTAGAACCACTATTAGGTTTTCAGGTAGCTCTGCATTATAGGTATAATGACTCTATAATAAATTAGGTTGCTACTCATACTGAGAATATATGAAAGAAATCAGCTGGGTTTCCTTGCAATCAAGAAACAAACTCAGTGGCTTAACTGCCAAATATTTTCCTTGGAGGAGAAATAATGACACATGAAAATCTATTCCATGAAGAAATAACTACATTAAAAATAAAGTAATTCTTATAAACATTCTTCAGTTCTTAAATACTGTAGAAGTTAAGGCCCTGGAGAGTCCAAAAGCAGTAGCAGTTTCTGCTACCAAGCCTAATTCCCCAACCACAGACCAAGCTAAAAGAAAGCAATCCAGGGGGATGCAAAATTAACTCAAAACAGCTGAGCTAAAATGCATCTTATAGCTTACAATAAAGTTATCTGGAGCAAAGGAGTCAAAGACTTTGAAGGCTACTAAGAAGCAGATACATTATGGAGGGAAACACATGCAGGTGAGTTGTTTAAAAAAATGGGTAAAAAGATGCTGACTATGGCAAAATAAGTCCACTTCCAAAATGACACTGCAGATGCAGACTGTAATGAACTGCAGGAGGTAAAAGAAAAAATGGATTAAATCCATTACTTTAATTTTCATTCTTATGCAGAGGAAGAGGGAGTTGATCGATGATTAAAATTGGGCCAATGAGGTAGACTCATTAGCTTCAAAGTGAACTGACCCACAATTTTATTAATGATGATCACTGACTTTTATATGTACATGAAAGATGGGCTTTTGTAAGCTGTATAGTGTTGCTTCCAATCTGACAAGCTTGTAAACCTGTCAGTGATTTACTCTATACTCCATTGGATGAATAAACTCTAAAGAGCTGAGAGGTCTCTGAACTAGAAAGTGAAGCGGGCACACAAAGGAGTCATTCTGAGTTCACGGATTCCTCCTCAAACATTTGTTGAGGATGTCAATGAAACAATATTCTATCAAATAAATTTACTCATTTTTGGGAAATAGAATTATGAAGCATTTTATATCTAGGCATGCATCCCCCTGAATGGCTAGAAAAGATTTTACCTCTGAGAGCTGAAACATTTAGCTTGAATAAAACTTGACATTAAAACGTTATGATTAGATTGGTTCATTAACATACATTAGGGGATCAGACATTTACAAAGACATTAAGTGTATACCTGCAAACACACAGACACAGCACATGAAGGTACAAACACATTTGATTATTTCCACATAATTTCCAGAACATGCAGTGCTAAACTGACTTGATATTATACAGATGCAATTTTGGAATATTTATTTTCTACTTTCCATGATATTTATAAACCAAAATTATATTTCCTGATCAGTGTCAACATTTTTACATGATGGCACTGCCTCGACAAATTGCCACGTACAAATTGAATGTATTGTATTACCTTTTGGCTCTGAAAATTCTTAAGAGGGTATAGCAAATTTAAGATAGATATTTTCCCATATTCCAAGTAATGCATCTTTATATTTTTGCAAAGAATATTATAAAGTTCACCACACCAACAGCAGAGAAAATTTAGAGTGGTATTTTCATTTTTTCTTTATAATGCTGTTAATCTGTTTCTTTAAAGCCAGCCCACTTGTTGAACACTAGGTACCTGTTACAATATATTAGATTCGTCTGAGAATGTTCGTAAAAGAAGAGGTCTGACTGAAGGTCTGGCGGATAATGAGTCAGATGCCCTTCTACAGCTCAGATTTCTCTGTAACAGTGAGGCAAAGATACTTAAAGCATTTGAAAATTGGTTAACCTACCTGGTGATAAAAATGGAGAAGAAAAAAATCATTTTCTATTGACTATTCTTCTGGCCAAAGGTACAAATATATTGGTACACTATATAGCAAATGCGTAACATTAGATGAATACATTCACAAGCCTAAGAAATTCTTCAACTCAGACTGTTTCTTATGGTAGAAGTAAATAGGCATTAGTAATATGTGGTAAACTTGGGAGTTTTGAAATGGTATTGGTAGGTTATATGGTAAGATGGGTCAATATGGTTTGATTAGTAAACCTTACCATCCTTTTGGTGAACACCTCTGAGAGTTGTGCTGGTGCTGTATGTCAAACAAAAAAAAATTTGCACAAAACATTCCTATCCTGGTGAACATACTAGCTCTATTGTGCCATGGCTACTACTGCATACTCTGGATCAATGAAACTACAGACTAAGAGACCACATTTTGAAGATTTGTTCCTCTTTCATGTGACAGTTTGGAAGGTGAACAGATGATTAAAAAGAAAATGACAAAATACTCTATCAATAGAAGATATAAAATGAGTCATGAAAAGTAATTTTTCATAAAGAATCAGAAAATGGTATCAGGCAAATGAGAATGCAAGCAAGTTGGTACATTAAGAAAGGAAATCACCTTATTCACTCCAAGAGAAACTGTGATTGCTGGAAGTTTGAGAAAGCATGAAGATAGTAGATGTTCCTGAGGAAGGGAGGCGGTTCGTTACCTTGTTCACAATTGCACAAAAGGTGGAAAATTGCAGTAGAAAAAAGAGAAATGCAGAAACCAAAAAGAAAAAAAAAAAGAAGAAAAGTAAATATTCTCTTAGATGTAAGACATTTAAAAAGAAGCCTTGAGAACTGGAAGCAGAAATGACGTTAGTTCTTAAGGTGTAACTTCCTGAAGTAAAAGAATTAGAGTTAGGAATGGTCTTAATTATATGTGCCAACTACTATTCTCTGTATATTAATTTAAAAGTATTTTGTTATAGGGATATATTTTAAATAATTCTAAAATGCTTATTAAAGTTTATTTTTAATCACTAATTAATTATCCTACATTTGTTCAAAAGCCATTGGTCATAGAGCTTATATCCAAGGTCTATCCTCAATCACCAATCTATTTCCTTTATCAAAATCCACAGATATATTAATGAGGGGACCAACTACTCTTGGGCAACTATAAAATACAAATATAATGACAAATAACATAATGGGACAGACATTTGGTTACATTTAACTCCCATTTGCTTCTGAACTAATTTTAACTTCTCTTCTGACATAATTTGATTGGTTTCCTCGTTTTTCCTTTCAGAGATCTCTTTAGAAAGGTAGGTTATATTTTTCTTAGGCAAGGTATTAATTTTTCTTTTAAAATTCTAGAGAAATTCAAAATTCAAAAATTTTAGCTAGAAAACTTAAGGTTATTTTTTTTCTTTTTATTCTGTGCCAGCAATTATAAAGCAGCCCCCCACCCCCCGTACTGGAGATTGAACCCAGGGGCAGTCTACCTCCGAGCTACACCTACTGTCCTATTTTTTAATTCTTTATTTTGAAACAGGGTCTCACTAAGTTGCGGAGGGCCTAAGTAGCTGAGGATGGCTGAGAACCTGTACGATCTTTCTGTCTCAGTCTCCCAAATACTGGGATTACAAGCATGCACCACCATGCCCGGCTAATTACGACATAATTTATAGACTTGATTTTGGCATTGCCCAATCAAAACAGAAGATGAGTGGCCAGCTATGGGGATGAGCTGAACAATTATGCTAAACAAGATGACTTTTTTATTGACTAAGAAAATAGGTTTAGAAAAAGAAAACCGGTCACATATGTATCCAGCAGAATGTAATAAAATTTTAAAGGCAAATACTTCCATTTACTCAAGGTTTGACATAACTTTTAGTTTTTCCTGTTCATTATTTTATCCAAACAAAGAAAGGTGGTGACATATTGGTAACATGCAAACTGCCATGTGATAAAGCTAGAGAAATAAATATGTTCATTCCTGGGGAAAAAAAAACTTTATTTTATCTTCTATCTTGTGGTCAAAAGTCTTGCAACAAAATTAACATGATACCAAGTCCTCGACCCCATGTTTAATGTACAAGCCTATCTATTTAAGATTGTAACTGTAAGCACATTTTGGTGTACACAAAAACTTTTATCCAACTGTCAAAAAAAAAGATAAAAAGTATTCTATGAAGCTGAAATTTTAGGGGTTAATAGATTAGGTGTTAAACTACTTCATAAGAGAAAAAAGGAAATGTGAAAGTACAGAAAGCAGTAGAAAGCATGAAAAGTGTATCTAAAGCAATAAAAATTGATATGGGTAGCAACTGGTAGTGGGAGGGCAGTGAGAGAGAAATATAGGAAATAATGAGCTAAAACAGCATGGAATTTCCACATTCCTTTGCAGTCATCTAGAGCTTTGGCACTAGCTCAATTAGCAGTATGTCAAAGAGGCCAATGGATAAAGGACCATTTCAACAGCTAGAACATTATGATTCAACTTTATTTTTGTCTAATCCAATTCTCGGTGCTACTGACCTTTGAACTCATGGTTGTACAGGACACTGTAAATACTACAATTATAGTCATTATTATTACTATTATTAAATGATAAATTGCATCTCCAAAATTTCCAAAGTGCTTTCTCTGAGGATTTTGTTCAGACTGCTGGCATTCTTCCTTTTCCTGTCTTCAACTCTGAAAAAGTTCCTTACATAATGGAATATTTCTTCCTATATGTGCAACAGCCTATGCTAGGCATGGCCATGTTGATGTGTCCACTCCCACTATGTCAGTCTTCTCATGTCCAGCAGGCAAATTCAAGCATCTCTTTTGATTGTGGTTGTTTGCATGAGAAAACATATCATAAGGACATGTGGAAAATTCCCCCACTTGAAATTTGAAGTAGTCATTACTACTTGGCTAGAAGGTACAGGAGTATTTAAAAGATTTACAGATGGGCAATGACTGTGCTTAGAAGGGGCAGCTTTTTAAAATACCACAAATCTTTTTGGAGTGTTATCTTGCTGCTTCACTGTTCAGTGCTCAATAGTTCCATCCAATATTGTCAGCAGTATAGCTATGTAACTTTGTCCCATTGTATGCTAAAGAAAAGCTCCATGACTCTTAAAAATGGGGCTTTAACACAAAAAAATCACCTCAGTGCTTAAAATTTAGCTGAGAAATATGTGGCTAAAATACAAACCTTAGGTTAAACAATTGGGAGAACCAATTTTTTGAAGATAAAATCTTTTATAATGCAAACACCATAACAGATCTTGCTGGGCTGGGGGCTGCCACACGTACCTTTTTACTAGAGGTGTTAGGAGGTAGTGACTTGAATCTTGAATAGCTCAGTTTTGTTCTAAAAAGCCATATAATTGATTCTACTCTTTTGTTTTATACCTGTTTACAAAATAGTTCCATATGAGTAACTTTTATAACTTTACTAGAGTGAGAGCTCCTTGTGAGCTGGAACCTCCTTGGACTCATCCCTGAATTACAACAGGAATTCACACTAGGCTCTTAGGCAATGTATGCCATATAGGAAGTCAGTGGGCTTTTAGGCAATATATAACAAATTGAATAAAATTCAACATAAGGCTGCTTCTATAAATGTTAAATATAAATGGCTTAGCTTCTTTCCCAAGGCCACAGAGACATTTTTACTACCCACTGCTAAGTCCCCCTTACAAAGCAGTTGCTGAGATCCACACAAGGATAGCATTGGCAAAATGCCATAGGCATGGCTGGCTGTGTGTATAAAACATTGAAGATGCTTACTGATTGAAGTCATGGGCATCTTCTATTCTAGGGAGACACACTCCATTATGGAGTGTGTAAGGGTGTGAGGAAGACCAAGTGTAAAATAATCTTTTGCCTCTCTTTAAGATGAAGTCAATGCCTTAGCAAAAAAAAAAATGCAACAAAGTAGGAAGTCACTTACAATATTATACTATTGGCCCCTAAGCACAAAAACTAATGTATTTTGGAGAAAGTAAGATACTCATTCTCTTTTATGTAGAAGTTGGCCTCTATGTCCTTGATGTGGCCAAGTAGAGAATTATGTATACATATGTGACTTATCGAATAGTGGTAGCTTCCATTATTCAGTTTGGCCTTTATGCATTCATATGCACTATTATGCTCTTGCATTTTTTTCACCAAAACAGAGGCAGCACTGCTGAATGCTCACAACTGTTTTGCCTCATTTGCAACTCTCAAAATCTCATAGAGTCTGAAAAGCAGTCAGCCTTTCAGACATTGAATATATATATATAGAGATGTTCATCAGTAGGTGGTTCAACAAATGTTTGGTTTAGTGAGGATAGAAATAAATGAATGAATGATTGAATGAATGAAAATGGCCATGGAAAATTTCCTGGTTGTTCTAGAATATCAGCATGCCAAAATACAAGTAAAGACACTAGAATCTCCCCTATCATGAATATATCCCATGACAAATTTCATTTTGAACCCCTGGCAACATTCTATGCTGCTATAGGAAAAGGCCTGCTATCCCAGAATCTCATACTTTCAACAGAAATTTGAAATCTGTTGTTTGCATGGAAATAAAATGACCTAAGTCTTTCTCTGTGACTTCCTAGTAGCATCCCTCTAATAAATGACTCAATGACTTATATAAATGTTACCTCTGGTGTCTAATTTTTAAAAGACAAAAGTAAAAATGTTATATATTCAAATATCATCTTTATAGCATGAAGCTGGGTATGAGCCTTTTTTTGTGTTATACGGGAAGGAATCCAATGACATTCATTCTACCTCTGAGTTATACCTCCAGACCTATTTTATGTTTTATGAAAAAGGGTATAACTAAGTTGAGGAAAGTTTCACTAAATTGCTGAGGCCAGTGGCAAACCTTTGATCCTCCTCTCAGCCTTCCAAGTACCGGGATTATAAGCATGTACCACCATTTCTGGCTATGAGCCATTATTTAATATGAGCTCCATTATCCCCAATTAAAAAAAAAATTAGGAGCACCCTGAAGTATATTCTCAAATAAGAAAAAAGAAAGAATTTGGAGATCCTTCTTTACTAACTCTCTATTATAAAAAGGTATGAAACCATTTCTTACTACAATACTTTTTATTGGGTTTCATGCAAATCACCATTTGAGCCAGTCTGGAAGGAACTTTTTTTATTATTGTGTCCCACTGATATCAATGTATAATTTTGTAAGTAAATACCACTTTTTCTTCCAAAAAAATTAAAAACCGGGCTGGAGAGAGTTAATTGGAGGTCTACAGGAAGGACTAAAGAGTGAACTAATGTAGTATTATCTAGGCTAATATTATTGTATCTAATTTCGGCCCAAAAGGCATATAAAATCAGGGAGTTAAGAGAAATCTTGACCATCAAAGTATACACGGATTGGCCTAGAATTCCAAGAATCAATGTAGCTTATGCTACTGATAGTGTCCTTGCTTTTGACTGAAGTTGACACTGACTTGTAACATTAAGTTTCTCATTTAGACTTCTAATCACTGAAGGTTTTCACACTATAATAATTTCAGATGCTTATGTCTGCATGATGTCAATTACTAGATTTTATCAATTCGATACACAATAAAAATACTTCATATACCAGCTTCATGGCTAAATTGGCAAATTTGATCAATGCATTAGGGTAGTCAGGGCTTAAGCTATTTCTTAAAAATATTGCATCTGCGGAGCTACAAGATCAAATTGGTCTCAATATGACAGAAATGGCTTTGTTTTAACAAAATTAGCTAGCATTGGCAGGAAAATGACATTTCTAATTAACCTGTTGGTCAAAAATCTACCATGAATTTTATTTTCCAGGATAATCTACCCCTTTTGCTTTAAAGGCTTTTAAAGAATTGCTCATAAGATATCAGATAACATGACAGGAAAATAACTTTTCATTCTCACAGGAAATATACAATTTAATAGGTAAAAATAAAAACACTAAAAAATAATCTTGAATCTTTACAAGTGTGTTCAGAAGAGTAAGGATATAGAAACCATATCCTGAAAATTCTCTCTGGTTTAAATAAACTGCTGGATAAACAGGGCTAGAAGCAACACAGAGATTAAGCAGCACTATAATTATAGAAAAGGGGAAAGTTTGAAAGAGGCAAATTGAGATTAATAACTGAAAAAAAATCTGCAAACAGCCCACAGGGAAATTTCTAAGGTTAAAGCTGAAATGTTGGTGTGGAAATACCTGGTGTAAAAATTCTGGGCTAAATACAAAATAAAACAAATTTTTCCTTTTAAAATTCCATATGGAGCATATGAGATACTTCATATGGATTGCTACAGGTCACATAGAACACTATTAAGGAATCTACTTACCACCTGCATTGGATAACGAAGTTTTTTTTACTATACTTTTTATGCAGAAGAGGAAATTAAGTGATGAACCTGTAAGGAGGGGTTTAACATGCTGTAACTAATGCAATTCTCTAAAGACGTTCTTTTACTTCATGGCAGATACTGAAGCCCTTTCCAAAAATTAGGTTACAATATAAACTTAGTTCTTACCCTGGAACTTCTTCTTCTTACATTCTTTAATACTATTAGAAGAATCTCAGGGAAAAGGCTGATAAATATTAGAAGAATTATGGCCAGCCAGGTAGAAACAGAAGATAGCATTTGGGCAAATACGAAATACATTCTCTGTTGTTTGAGAAAAGGCCTAGAATAAAAAGAAAATACATAATGGAAAAACAAATGAATTCCTGTGAAGCAAAAGAGAAGTTTAATTGAGACTGTTTTTGTATTTAAAAGGGATCTTCCTTACACACTTTAATAAAATAATTTTCTCTAGAATGTCTCAAAGTGGTAAACAAATTTCATTCACCAACTGTTTGGAAAGAAAAGGATTGAGAATCAAAACAGGAAAATAATAAAATTCATTTGACTTGAAAACAAACAGGCAATCAAGTTTAAAGCTGACAACTGGTGAATATTTATACATTAGAAAATGCTAGAGCTTCAAAGACATGAGAAATGATGGTTAATTTTTATACTAACATGCATTTTATTCTCTCAGCTATCTTATTAATATGAAGGTGGATTTGTGCTCTACATTTAGAAATTTAAAAGACATTTTTATAATCCTCCCCTTTAAAACAACCTTATATAAATATAAAAAAGATACTGTTTGGCTTATAGTCTTTCACAAATAAGAGGAATCTACCATTCTCCTCCACAAATATTTATCAAATAACTGTGTGCCATGCAGGCTGATAGTACAATATTGCCAAAAGGAGAGGAAGCCTCAGAATCCAGAAATCCAGGAGGATTACTCATTCCAAAATTAGACTTCACTCCATCTAATTCCCTGAACTGTTAAGTGACCACTGAGAAGCAGAGCCAGTCTTACTTCCCCTCTCTGAGTGGAACCATGGGGAGTCTTACTAGGCTAACTTACTTTGTTCTAAGCTGAGTGGTATAAAGAAGCTGCTTAAGGTCAGGATGTACATCAGACTATCCTAGGATAAGGAGCTCTAGATAGATAATTAGTTGGTCCGACACATTAGATTATAGATTATACATACATTATATATGCTGAAGTTAAATTGTTTCTCATTTAAAAATTGATGTTTGTGTTCCGTTATATAACATGATAAAAATAAGTTATGTGGCTCTCCATTTATGAAGTCTAGATTGTGGAATAAAAGGGGGTAGCGAACAGTGAGGTAGAGGAACTCCTAAGTAAAGTCTATCATATAGAAAAGACTGCTAAAGAATTCTACTCCACTAAAATCCTAAAAATTGCCTCTAGTAATTTTCTAGGCTATTAAAGTAGCGAGCTATACCAATGGTTCAACAGATGTGTAGCAGCTAGCCATATTATGTTCCTTTGCACTGTACCCACAATATATCTGATAAATATTTCTAGATTTTTTTTTACCTTGATGGCATCTGTAGGATTTAACAGGAAGGCTCTAAAAGACAAATACTATTTTTATTCCTGGCCTGGGTTTGGGGTTCAGAAATATCCATTTTCACTTTCCAAGCCAAAAATGGGTATCTGAATACCTCAGAGTAGAACATGTCCAGAGATAGTTACAATTAGGATTCAGCTGAAGTTTTACAGTTTCTAGTCACATTGTTTTGGGTTGATTTATAAATTTATGTTCATATAGTAGGTCACCTTGGCTATCTGCTTTTAAGGACAACATTTCAGGCAAATAAAATAAATAATTTGTTTCCCTTTTATTCATGAATATAAACAGGTGTAATAATGCCTTAACTACAAAGGATTTACTCACTAAGGAATAGTCTAGGAAAGAGGGGGGGTAGAAACTTGTTAAGGTTGCTAGAAAAATTTCATTCTTGCAGAAAATTTGCATTATTTTCAGATGTTCATCCCACAGATTCACAGACAGAACTGTGGTACATTAGGGAAATAAATAATTGTATACTGCACTTGGTTGATCAACTTTGATTCATTTGTATATTAAAGAAAATAGACTTTAGTTTCACTGCTCTCAATAATTATCTACGATGTATCAAATATATGCTCTAATTAGTTTTTGAAACTAGTACTTCCTTAAATGATTATATTTTTCATATATTTATTTCTTAAGGCTTTTATAAGAAAGCTTTTAAAAACGGTTTCTTTTAATTAAGTCTTAAAGGTCCTTTATTACAGTCCTTTCATTTCTGTAATAAAATAAAATGTTTATATGTATTTAAGACTTTGCTCAATACAGTGAAAATATGGAATCTTGGAATCTCACCCATGGCTTACTCTAGTTATGCTCCTTGCTACTGGAATCCTTGTCAGGGGAGGTCACTGATTAATGAAAACAACTTTTAGCATTTAAGAATAAAATATAGGCCACATTTGGGAGTAAGGAAAGGAGATGTAAATCCAACATATTTTAATTCCTCATATTTTCCTTAATCATAGTTTATGTGCCCATCACTGGACTCTAATCTCCTTGTGGTAGTATAGAGTCTATCTCTGCAGCCTATGGAGTACTAATCACAAAATGGATTCTCAATAAATACCTTTTGAACTAAGATAAAGTGAATGAATTTAAAGCCAAACTGTAGTCAGCCTCCTTCTATCCCAAAATATTGGCATGGTGACTTAAAGATATATCTCTCTGAGTATTAAGTGGCGTGTATGCTATAACTTGAGAATACCTAGTGATACAAATGACAGTGACATAGTCAGCACTGCTATCTGTATCTGTGGCTTCAAGTCACCTTGGGTGAAAATATTGGAAAATAAATCATGTCTGTAGTGAACACATAGACTTTTCTTATCATTATTCCCTAAAAAATGTAGCATAACAAATTTCCATTTTCACTATATTAGGTATAAGTCACCTAGAGATAATCTAAAGTAAATAGGAGAGCATATACCAGTAATATGCAAATACTATAGCATTTTTTTGGTACTGGGGTTCCTGGAAGCCCTTCTACTTCCAGGCTACACTCCCAGACCTATTTTATATTTTTATTTGAAAACAGGGTCTCTTACTGGCTTTGAACCTGCGCAATCCTCCTGTCTCTGCCTCCCAAACGCGGGGATTACAAGCGTGCGCCACCACGCCCGGCTACTATAGCATTTTACTTATAAGGGATATGAGCATCTGAAGATTTTTGTATATAATGAGGTTCCTGAACCAAACCCCCATAGTTATTGAGGGACAATAATATGTTTTAAAGAGAGTATAGGGTCCAAATGGATAAAAGGATAGAAGGCCAATATATCAGGATAGTAGAAATTTCATTAAGATGCCTACCGGATATCAGATGGGGGTTCGTACTAGAAAAGAGTTTCACTTTACAGAGATGTTCAAACACCTTCAAACTGAAAGGGCTACCAAAGGGAAGTCTGTTAGAGAAACCATTCAGTCTATACTTGCAACTGGAATTTTACCTGAAATTAACAGCATTACAAACTGTTAAGTCACCTCCAGTCCATTACTGTTAAAAACCTGCTATCTCATATGATGAAAACTTAAAAAAGTATAATGAATAGTTATATAATGTAAAGGCACATACATATATTGTTATTCATAAACTGCTTACACATGTGGAGCTGCTTACCAAATAATTCCTCCCCAGAAGAATGAGAAAAATACATAAAAGGCTAAAGAACCCCAAATCACAAAGTGATTTATCCATGTCCAGAATCTAGTATCCAAGGCGAGCTGAAAAGATAGAACACAGGAAATTTCATGATGGGTACAAACTGCACCAGGTAATACAAGATGACATCTGACAATCTGTACATGATGTGATACCTACGGAAGGGTCTAGCTTTGGTTGGTGGGAGATTCAGAGGAAAGTGGAACTAAAAAACAGAATCTAGGTCTTTCAAAGAGCCAAGGTAAGAAAGCCAAATTCTACCCAAAGGCCTCTAAATTCTACAGTACAGGCATGGAGCTATGGTTAAACTAAGTAATTAGTAGGTATATGTGGGACTGCATATGCCTTAATATTGGGCAATGGACAAATAATGAAGATAATGGTAATAGCTAGGATGCTGGAGCTCCACGTCCTAAGGTAATAGTAGCCAGGGAGATTGATGGCATAAGGGAAAGGTCTAGTTTGTAGAGGCAGGTATGCTAAAAAGCAATAGTAAAGGGAAGGGGTTGCTAGTAAAGGTAAACAAATTATACAAGGAGCCACAAAAGTTCAAATAAAACAGACAGGAATCACTAAATGTAAAGGCAAATAGGTTTCTACATCTTACATCATGTAGAAATAGATCAGGGGCCTAACTATGCAGTGTGCCTTTTCAATTGTAAAAACCTGTTTAATTATAATATTAATAGACTGTTCAGTTGCTTTACATTTTAATCTCTTCATGTTTTTGTGAGGACTAATCATGTTTTCAGATTGTGGCACCTGGGGCTTACAAATGTGATCTAAAATCAAAGTATGTTCTGCACTGCTTGCTTAAAATTTTTGGTTCACATAAGCTAAATCTGAGCATTTCCTTCTGAGGGGGTGGTGTCTCCATTTTGTTACTTGCCAACACCATAGTCCTCAGTTCTGTTACAGTTTCTCACTCAAAAACAGGATGTTGATAAAATTGTTAATGCAACCAAATCTTGAATTCCCACCCCTTAGGTTGCTGGGGAAAATGTCACAAAGAGGAAGGAATGGATGACTTTGGAGGTACACATGAAAGATGTTGCAATAAGGCTGACTTTAACTATGAGGGGCTCTTGAATCCATGGAGCCATAGGCAAGGCCAGGGGAAAAAAGGGAGAGGCTTCCTTCCAACTCAAATCATGACCCTGTGAAGCATAATAATAACTAAAAACTAACACCACCACCACCACTACTTACTACTAGTACTACTACTATTTTGTGGTAATAGGGATGTATCCCTGGGGCATTCTACCTCCAAGCTATACCCTCAGTCTGATTTTTTATTCGTTACTTTTAAACAGGGTCTCACTAAGTTGCAGAAGGCCTCACTGAGTAGCTGAGGCTGCCCGTGAACCTGTGATACTCCTGTCTCAGCCTTCCAAGTACTGGGGTAACAAGCATACACCACCATGCCCGGCAAACTAACATTATTATAATGAGCCTATTCTAAATTCTTAATGTGTATTCATCAGATGACTCCTTAGGACAGGAAGTCACTACTTTTATGTTTATTTATTTATCTATTTTATTTATTTATTTATTTATTTATTTATTTTATTTTTGGTGATGGAGGTGAAACCCAGGGGCTTTTCTACTTCCGGGCTATACTTACAGACCTATTTTATATTTTATTTGGAAACAGTGTCTCACTAAGTTGCTGAAAGCCTCACTAAGTAGCTGAGGCTGGCTTCAAACCTGTGCAATTCTCCTGTCTCAGCCTCTCAAGCAGTAGGATTACAAGTGTGCGCCACCACGCCTGGCTATGTCCATTTTATAGAAGAAGAAATTGAAGCACAGAGAAGTCAAGTCACTTGCCCAAGGACATAAGACTATTAACTCGTTAAAAAAAAGTTAAATTTTAACATTTCCTTTTTTTGTGGTACTGGGGATGGAACCCAGGGGCATTCTACCTTTGAACTATACTGCTAGCCCTACTTTTTTATTCTTTATTTTGAAACAGGGTCTCACTGAGTGGTAAAGGGTTTCAATAAGTAGCTGAGGCTGGCCTCGAACCTTAATCCTCCTATCTCATCCTCCTACATGCTGGGATTACAAAGCACTCGCCACCATGCCTGCCTGTAACATTTCCTTTTAAACTTCTACAATATTACTGAAATAATGGGTGAGCAATGAAAACATGTTAGCTGTATTTGGTATAAAAAGTGAATCAGAAACAAAAATTTAGCCAGGTGTGGTGGTGCACGCTTGTAATCCTAGTACTTGGGAGAGTACTTGGGAGGCTGAGACAGGAGGATTGCAGGTTCGTGGACAGCTTCAGCTATTTAGGACCTCCACAACTTAGTGAGACCTTGTTTCAAAATAAAGAATGAGCCGGGCGTGGTGGCACATGCTTGTAATCCCCGCGCTTGGGAGGTGGAGACAGGAGGATCGCGCTGGTTCGGAGCCAGCCTTGCTGGCTTAAGAGACCCTGTTTCCAAATAAAAATATAAAATAGGTCTGGGAGTGTAGCCCAGAGGTAGAAGGGCTTCCAGGAACCCCAGTACCACCAAAAAAAAAAAAAAAGAATGAAAAAAGAGGGCTTGGGGTGTAGCTCGGAGGTAGACTGCCCTGGGTACAATCCCTATTGCAAAAAAAAAATGTTGAAATTCACTTAAAGGTACTTACTCTTGGACCCCAGGTAAGGTGTTATTATTGAAATGATCAAAATAATTTGATTGTGCTTTCAACAAGAGAGTTCCAACCCCCAAGCCTCGTGGTTCCATATTAATACCAATGATTTTCCCCAAATTACCCTTCTTGCAGCTTACCAGCTGTATGGGTAAATTTCAAAGAAAATATATTTTATAAAATATTATTATTACCAAGCCTTTTTACACACAGATTTTGCTTATGGACACCTATGTTCTCATCAAGTTGCTCAGGATGACCTCAAACTTGTAATGCTCATGACTCAGCTTCCCAAGTACTGGGATTACAGGCATATGCCATCCATGATACCTAGCTTTAGGTATCTTAAATACTTCAATCATTCTTGGGCCAGGAATTCTTCGATTTGTAACTTTTTTTTTTGTGGTACTGGGGATGGAACCCAGGGGCCTTCTACCTCTGGGCTACATTCCCAGACCTATTTTATATTTTATTTGGAAACAGGGTCTCTTAGGCCAGATGAGGCTGGCTTTGAACCTGCGCAATCCTCCTGTCTCAGCCTCTTAAGAGCGGGGATTACAAGTGTGCGCCACCATGCCCAGCGATTTGTAACTTTTAAAAAGATTCAAATATTTAATATAGAAATATATACACATACGTTCAGAAACTCAGACTTATCAGAATGCCTTAAAACCATAGTTAAAAAAGAACAGATTTTCAATATAATATGTCGTGTTTGGATTTTCAAAGGTAAAACAAAACAGAGTATAGTCTATATATTAGAAAAAAGTGGGTCACAAATACATACATATGCCCCAAATTCTGAGCATCATACACATATTAGTAAGCATTCAAAGGCTGTAATAACAAACAGGAATAAAAATAAAGATCAGAAGATAAAATGATATAATAGAATGAGACCAAAAAGAATTACAAAAATAGTTTCAATATATTTGAATAAATAAAAATCTAACCTTTAGAGTTACAGTGAATACTAAGACTGTAAAAACAATGGTTCCAAAAGTCCAGTTTCCATATACCTGAAAAACATTTAACAATTACATGTATCATGAATACACAATCCTGCTGTAAAATTTGTAAACTGCTAACTTTAATCCTGTGCAACTGCCAAAGATTTTTGCATAAATTGTTTTGAGAAATAACTCATCAAAAATATCAGGTTACAATGCTGGATCATCTTGTGACACTATATATTCATGGATATCAATATACTAAACCTGTGGTTTGTAGGGCTTATTTCCATTATTTCATGCATCATTGAAAAGGGAACTCAGTGGTTTGACAAAGGCAGAAAAAAATAAAACTATTAACAGCATCAAAATAAGTCACTTGGATGACTCCTGTCTTTAAAGAGTTTGGTAGAGGTTTTTCTAAAGCAGTATGTGACAGACAACAGGACTTCCAATTTTTAAATGAATCCAATTTTTTTGCTAATAATACTAGGACTATAAGCATATGCACACCAAAGAAAAGCAGATACCATGTATAAATCCAAACGATGACAATGAATGGCACATATGCTTACCAAACGCTGTCAAGATCTGAATGCATAACATTAAAACAGAAAATGAGATGTAAAAGGTGTTTTAAAAATGAAAACAAAAATTAAGGTTAATAAAAGCAAAAAAGAGGATTCAATCAAATCATACATGGGTGCTATGTTTAGTTGCAGATAGCAGTTCTTACACTTACTAAAATTTTAGCAAGCACCTTAGAAAGATGGTGATATGTACAGTAAAACCTTATTAATTTGGACCTCATGATTTCAAAATGGATAGGCAGAGGCTAGGTTAATGCTTCTTGTGTACTGCTTATAAAGGCAGATGAATCATGTGTACAGGACTACAGGAGAATATCTTCATACTTTGGAGCAAATTCTTTTTAAGTAGTAGCCAGCTATATACAATGTATGTGCCAAATTTTAAAAAACTGAAAGTCACTAAATCAGCTATAAAGCTGAAGGGACCTGAAAAACCACAAAATTGAATCCATTCCTCCTACTGATGGGCAAAGTGGACTTGGAAAGCAGATGTAACTTTCACAATGACACCCGAGAGCTAGCTGAAAAATCTGCTCAGATCTTCACTCCTCTAAAAATTACTTTGTGATATTTTCCATTGATTCATACTAAAATGTTTTTGATAGTCCAAATTAGAAAGGTTATTTTGGTCTTAGCACCTAATTCCAAAGTATCAATCAAATTCACAGGTTTTAATCATTTAGGTTCCAAATAGTCACTGTACTTGGTAAATTATTTCTGAACCTTAGCTTTGCTTTACATTGTGATTTTAAAGAATGACCATAAACAAGGAATACCAGAAATGGCAAGGGAGAACAGTGAAAGAAGCATGCAAGGCATTATGTTCAGGTTTTCCACTGTATGCAGGAAAAAAGCATCTGTTTCCCCCACCCCCATCAGTAATTCTCTCCTAGAGTACAGCCAGGGCAAAACCATACCAATGCAGTGGTGGAATAATACAGTTACTTGCTGGGAAGGCACTGGCATGACCAGTGTAGTATTTCTGGGAAACACTATGTTCCCATTTGGAAAGGAAGGAAGGAGAGAACAAAATCCCTTCTCTTCATTTCTTGGTTCAACACTCCAAAAACATAGCAGCTGGGGCCAGAATTTGCATTAAAACAGAAAAATCCATTGTCATAAGTGTAGGAGTCCAAACCCAGAAGTTCCTAAAACTCTCTTTACCTGGTAAAAATTATTGCCAAGTTAAGCTTCCAGTGGGTTTATATATAAGTTCTCAAGTTATCCATTTACACAGAAAGTGAGTTCTTTCTTCATTCCCATTTTTTTACAGAAGTTGTGGGAACTAAATACTGTATCTTAAGGAAAAATAGTTTACAAAATGATTGCAGCAAGGGTATGTATGACAGACTCAGCACCTATGAAAAAAGATGCTCTTAATACCGTACCAAAATATGTAATGGTATATTATTTTTACCTTTCCATTTTCTTCTAGGGATGCAGTCTGAAAAAGATAGTAACTCCCAAAGAAGAACACTGTCCCTTCAAAGGCAGCCAGAAATGTCCAATACAAGAAGGGGCCCAACTGTAGCATAGCATTGCCAGATATTTTCCTGTTTGAGAAATGAAGGAAAATAGGTTAATGAATCACTGGAGGCTCTTCACTTAAAGATACAGTGAAACAGTAGAGGGGAGGGGAGTACAGCATTTGATTCTGTTATTATTTTCTTCTTTGTGGTATTAGAGATTGAACCTAGTATCACAAAGGGCATTCTATCTCTGAGCTATACCACAGTCCTTTTTTATCTTGAAACAGTATTTTACTAAGTTGCTGAGAGTCTTGCTATGTTGCTCAGGCTATCACTGAACCTGTAATCTACCTTCCTGTGTCAGCCTCTCAAGCACTTGGACCACAAGTATGAACTATCACACCGAGTTTGACCCTGTTATTAAGAAGGCTACCCGTGAAGAACTGAAAATTTTCTGGTAAAGGACTAGACTAGGCTGAAGTATGATGTTCAAGTAATTGCCTACTGACTAAGAGAATGGAATAAACTGCTAAAGTACTTCTAAAATTTGGCTACTGACAGCAATAAAATCATTAATAATAATTAGCTCACATTCAATGATTAGTTATTATATTCCAGGAACCGAGTTGAGTGTACAAACACAATGTTTTTTGTTCACACACATAAGTCTACACACACACACACACACACACACACACACACACACACACACACACACAATCTTATCCACATGAAAACTACATGAGACCAGTATTATTATTACTCACATTTACAAATAATGAGAAGCCTCAGAAAGGTGTAATATAATGTTTCCCAAACTTTGATGTACATTAGAATCACCTGGGGATCTTTAAGATATCAATGTCTAATCTGGGTGTGTGGTACATACTTGGGAGACTGAAACAGAAGAATCACAGGTTCAAGACCAGCTTTGGCAATTTAGTGAGACCCTATCTCAAAATAAATAATAAAAAGAGCTGGGAGAGGTAGAATGTCCCGGGGTTCAATTCACAGCACCCCCCTACCAACGCACACATAATTGTATAATCTTTTCAGCACGAGTCAGAATGTAAAACAAGGCTACCAATTTTAACAAAGTAGAACTGTACAAAGAAGATAGGTTTCTATATGTATTTATTTTGGTTTCTCTTTCAAATTGCTTTTAACATTTGTCAAAGGGTGCTGAAACACTCAAATAGCACAGCTGAGAATGTCACTGGGTTGTATTAATACTTTTTATATAAATGCAACTGATCATTGTCCAGCTGATATTGAGTATTATTGATTTTCTTAAAAACATGGCAATTATGCAACTTTTATCTACTAGTGTTTCCAGGTACATGCAGGAATCTGAAATTCTGCAGATGCTATTTGTTCTAGAAAATCAGCAAGAAAAAGAGGTGGATGCTTCCCAGAAATAAGCTCTCACAACAGCAGTTAAGTCATGTTTCCAAGGCAACTAGGCACCATAGGGAAGGTACCTTTTATACAGATCTTTGCAAGGAAGTGCCCAGCAAATACTAGTGAATATGGCTTCTCAAAGTCACTGAATTGGGCTAAGGCAGAGGAAAAAAGCAGATTCCTGTCTTTACAGACTATCTATGGGAAGTTACATTACATACAGTGAGAAGAACAGTATATGTGTTGTGGTATGTTGGATTATAGGCTGTGCTTTCTAGCTATACTCAGATGAATGAAAAAGCTATTGAATACTCCTAATAGGGTAATCAAGATTAAAGAGAGTATGAATGAGAAGATCTGGGAAAAGTCTCATCAGCAGCAGGGGCCTGAGCACCTCCACATGATAGGCCACAGATTTATCATAACCTTTTCTTTTGATTTTTAAATCTGCAGGAGAATTGAATTATACCTGTTCCCTCCACAGAAGAACTAAGGATCACTATATATGTATATTATGCATATATTGCATATATAAAATATGCAATTATCCAATTATGCCTCATTTCATGCCAAAATATTTGGTGATGCTTAAAGTCACCAAATTCCCAAAGGTGAAATCAATACTATGCTATACAATGCCACTGCTAAAATTTAGTGGTATAGGGCAGAGAAGGTTGCAGGCAAGTTGTTCAGGGCTTTATGTTTACAAAAGAATAATTACAGAAACTGAACAATCTATAATCCAGTGATAGACTGGAGAAATGTCTGATCAAAAGAGGCACTCACTATTTACAAGCACAGGTTAGGAAGGAAAGTTGGGCTGGGTGATAGGTATAACATAGCCTTTATTTTTGTATCAGAAATGATAAGTGTAGTATCTACAAACAACTATTCGATAACTTGTGACTTACACCTGCAATGCAGGAACTAAAACTTTATGGAAACACTATACAATATTCTGTACACAACTGTTTTTTCTAGTTTCAACATTCTAAATTTATAATAATGCTCAGCATAGCCTAGAAGTTATGTGGAGAAAACATTAGAATAATAAGATTAATAGCTACTACCTTTGAAATGTACTGTGTAAGGTTCTATTTTTAAAGTTCTTTTATGTGTAGTGACTCATTTAACCCTTAAAAACCCTCATTGTTATCTGCTTCTGTTGCAGATATTTTAACAAAGATAAGAATGAGGCATATCTCAGTCAAGTAACCTAGATAAGGGCATACAGTTAGTAAGCAGCAAAGGTAAAGTTTGACCCAAGGTGTTTAGAGTGAGCTATTAGTGGCACTGAATGGGAAGGATTCTGCTCACTGCCCTCAAGTTCAACTTCAACTGGAGCAGATACATTATTAGGTTTCACTTTAGTGATTATCTGACAATGCTGTTCAGTAATGTTTGGAAACCACTGTCCTGCTGAAAAGACCACAGGATTGTGATCAGTAGGCCTGGATTTTTATCTTCATTTTGTCTCTGGATAACCCTGTGTCTTTAGAAAAGTCATTTCTGGGATCTGGTTTTCACTTTCAATGAGGGTGTAGGAATTGGATCTGTAAGATTTCTATCAAGGTTTCTATGATTCCCCTCTAGATCTAATTATCCATTTACAAGAAACACAGGAAGGAGAAGAACATATTAATTCTATGAGGAAGCAATTAGCAAACTGTAGGCTGGAGGAAACTTAAAACCTGTCAACAGATATATTGTAAGGTTAACCTATAGATTAAAAGAGAATGAAGAAGAATATTAATCAAATACAATGCATGGATTTTTATTTGGAACCTGATTCAAAAAGTATGGTGTAATGATTTGAATTTAGAATGCCTCACTAGGTTTGATAGAAACAAGGTAGCAATGCTGGAAGAGGCACATGAAAGGTTTTTATTAATAACTCTATCTAGTCTATCCTAGGCTTATCTTGAAGCAAATATCAAATAGTATATAAAAGATATTTCAGTATGTGTTTCATAGATATAGGTACTTAAAAACAGAAAAGGTACCTGGGGGTATGGTCTTGGAATTATATGGTTCCTCCTCCCCGAGTCCTTTCTACTTCCATTGTGAGAGCGGAATCTAACACTGTCTCTCTCTACTTCTTACTGGCATGCCTTGAGCTCAGCAGACTTGGCTCGACATGGACTGAAACTCTAAAATCTCCAGAAACTATGAGCAAATAAATCTTCTTTCCTCAAAGTTATGTGATCAGTTGTTTTGGATTATGAGTAAGAATATTGACTGAAACACATGGTCTTAATTGGATATATTTGAATATTGACTGGAAAATTAATATTAGACTTTTCAAGTTTCAGTAGCAAGGTATAGCTATTTTAAGCTCCTATGTTTGAGATACATACAGAAATATATTTTATATAATATTTGATATTTGCTTCAAAATAAACCTGAGATAGATTTATTAATGAAACAAGTTTGTTGATGAGTTGACAGTTGTTAGAGCTGAGAGGTAAAGTTAGAGAAGTTTACACATAAATAGTACTCTCCATGTGGGAAATGCTTTAGGACATTTGATTGGGTAAGGATGTTTTAGAAAAGACCCCCAAAATCCAGGAAACAAAACTAAAAATGGGCAAAAGGATTATATCTAAGTAAAAAGCTTTTGCAGAGCAAAGTAAACAATCAACAGATTGCAGAGATATCTGACTCATGGGGAGAAAACATCTGCTAACTAAATATTTGACAGAGATTGATATAAGGAACTTCAAAAACTCATGATCAAAAACAAAAAGCACCTAAATAACTTGATTAAAAAATAGACAACAGACCTAAAGCGACATTTCTCAAAAGAAGACATACGAACAACCAGTAAGGATATGAAAAAGTGTTCAAAATCACTAATCATTAGAAAAATGTAAGCCCATACCACGAGATACCACCACTCCAGTAAGGATATTTATTATCAAAGGCAAAGAATAGACTTCTGGGAAGATGCTGACCGAGGGAAGCAGCAAATATCAGTCCTGCTGACACTTGATCTCTGTGCTGTGAAAAAAGCATCTTTACAGAAGAAAGAAACCAGTATACTTTTAAAAAAGAACACTGAGAACTGAAAGGCAGTGGATACAAGGCTAGAAGTTAGAGAGCAGAAAAGTATCCCGCCTGCCTCCAACAGCTGTGGCCATGAGTGCCTCGGTGGTACCATCTTGTCTCATTGCACCAGGACTGCCAGAGACCCCTACCAAAAAAGCCAACAACCTGAAACGAAGTAAGAAGCTAAAGTTTATCAAATTGTAAGCAGGCCGGATGTGGTGGTGCACGCTTGTAATCCCCGCGCTTGGGAGGCTGAGACAGGAGGATCGCGCAGGTTCAAAGCCAGCCTCAGTTACTTAGTGAGGCTCTCAGCAACTTAGTGAGACCCTGTTTCCAAATAAAAATATAAAATATGTCTGGGAGTATAGCCTGGAGGTAGAAAGCCTCTGGGTTCCACACTCAGTACCACCAAAAAAAAAAAAAAAAAAAAAAAAAAAAGAAAGAAATTGTAAGCAGTTGCCTCCTCCTGTTCAGATGTGACTATGACTTGCAACACTGGTGGCAGAGCTAACTGTGCCCTCCAGAGATCCAGAGTGGGGCTCAACAACACTATATTAGTGAACCAGTTGTCCCTACAGGATACCACCCAGCATGGCTACAGGGACAGCAAGCAACAGATTTGCAGAGTCTAAGACTCTACAGTTCATCCTGGTGAAGGTAGGGATGGAGCTGAACTTAGCAGAGGCATGGATTAGCAGAGAGCCCACAGGACCAATCAGGCAAAAATGCCTACAGTGTCCAAGGCACAGAGCCCTAGTAAGGCCTCTGTAGATCACCGCAGACCACTCAATCTTAGTAAGGGGAAAAGTTAGACAAACCCAACCCTAGATGTGGGTAACACAGACTTCTATGTATACATTGGCTCTAGTCCCAGCAACATACACTGCCTATACAGGTTGGGGGAGACTCAGCATCCGTGGAAAGTGTGGAGGGAGACCTGCACTTAACACTAGATCCAGCCCTATTGATACTGGCTGCCTGTGAAGAATGAGAGAGTCTCAGAGACAGGTCCTTATTGAGAGTTCAGAGACAAGACTTGCAGCTGGGAGCATGCTAGTGGCACTTGGTGCCTGACAGAGAGAGACACCAGGCCAGGGTCCCAATCACTGAAGGATATAAAAAAAGTAGGGCTGTAAACTGACATCATTACTATAGGTTACAGAACAACAAAGAATGACTGGACCATGTTTGAGAACCTTTAATAGAATGTGAATCTTAAATGGTTGAAAGAATACCAGCAGAACAAGAAGGACCACAGAGGCCAAGTATTCATATATTTGTAGGGTTGTATTATTATTATTATTATTATTATTATTATTATTTTTCTTTTTTGATTCTTTTTTTAAAATTTTTATAGGTGCACTGTATTCATACATCATAGTAGGATACATACTTTTGTAGACATACACGCACACTTTTCCCAGTCAGCCCCCAACCAATCCCCACCCCATTCTCTCCCTATCCTCCCTCCCATGCTTGGCTTAGTAGTTGACATCTAGTATTATGGCAATTTATCTAAAATTAAAATGATAATCTCACATAACAGTTTCATTTGTCTGATACCAAGCTTTTGATGACTTAAAGATAACATTTCAATATTTCTTTTTGCTTTCTTTCTTACCATAGAATATTTTTTTTCTATTTTTTAGGTGAAACTATCATATATTTATATATTTATTTTTCAGAAAAAAATCTATCCTAATATGGAATATGTACTCTAGGTACCCAAAACGATCTTGAAAAAGAACAAAGCTAGAAGATATATATTTTCTGATTTCAAATCATATAAAGCTACAATAATTGAAACAGTGTAGTACTATTCTAAAGGCAGATATATAAACCATTGGAATTAAATACAAGCCAAGAGCTAAATTCTTCCCTACATTGTCAAGTTATTTTTGACAAGGTTTCCACGAACATTTGGTGGTGGAAATATTAATCTTTTAACTAAATATTGTTAAAAAATAATAATTACATGGAAAAGAATAAAATTGGACCCTTACCTAATCCCATATACAAATATTAACTCAAAATAGTTAAAGACCTAAATATAAATCTTAAGACTATAAACTTTTAGGAGAAAATCTGGGTCATAAAACCTCACAACATTGAAATTGGCAGTGATTTCATGGATATGATTTCAATGGCACAGGCAACAGAAGAATATACAAACTCCCTAAAAAATAAAAGAAAATATTGTATATCCAAAGACAATGTAAAGAGAGTTAAAGGTTACTAATAGAATGGGATGAAATATTTCCAAATGCTATATCTGAAGGTATATTAATATTCCAACTAGAAATCCTAAAAATTAACAACAATAAAGGCGAACAATACCCTTTAGAGATAGGTAAAAGACTAACATAAATAATGAATCTCCACAGATAACCAATCTTAGTTGTCTGTTGGATGGAAAATCTTGTTTCTCTAGTTCTGGAGTGTGTTACCTATTTCTTCTTTGTAGTTAATCTCTGAGTATTTTCTCTAGTGCTGGTTTTGAAGACATAAATTCCTTCAGTTTCTGTTTGTCATGGAAGCTTCTTATTTCTCCATCTAATTTGATAGAAAGTTTTGCTGGGTAGGAAATTTTTGGCTGGAAGTTGTTTTCTTTCAGAGTTTGGAATGTGTTACTCCAAGCCCTTCTGGCTCTCATAACTTGGTTTGGGAAGTCTGGAGTGATTCTAATTGGTTTGCCTCTGAATGTCACTTGGGCCTTTGTTTTTGTTGCCTTTAAGATTCTCTGCTTGGCTTCCACATTGGTCATTTTGACAATTATGTGGCGTGGGGATCCTCTTCTCCGATCCTGTCTAAAGGGAGTTCTATAAGTTTCCTGGACCTGTGTATCGATCTCTTGATCTATGTCTGGAAAATTTTCTGCTATTACTTCCTTGAAGAGATTGTTGATCCCTTTGGTTTCACCTTCTTTTCCCTCCTCTATTCCAATTATTCTTAGGTTAGCTCTCTTAAAATGGGCCCACATTTCTTCAATGTCAGATTCCTGCTGTTGGATATTTTTTTCTAGATTAGAAACTATGCGTTCATTTTTGGATTGCTCATCTTCTTAGAGCGAGATTATGTTCTCCATGTGGTCTAATCGGTTGTTTGTGCTTTGAATTGAGGACTTTACTTCACTAATTGCATCCTTTATCTCTTTTTGGCTCTCTCTGAGTTCTTTTCGAAGCACCTCTATTATTTCTACAGTTATTTTCCTTATTTGATCTTCTAGAAATCTCTGATTTTCAGTTTTATCGGGTTCTGATGTTGTGGGGTTGTGGGCATTAATTGTTCCAGTGTTATTCCTCTTTCCCATGATTTCGGAAGTTTGTGCCTTCTCTGGGTTCTTCCCTTGGGTCACTATGACTTCACTTAAGGTGTTCTGGATCTCGAGTCAGTAGTATCTCAGACCCCACTACTCCTTTACTGGGTTTTACCACAGAGTCTCCGACCCAGAGAGTCGATAGAGGCTGCTTTAGACTGTGGGGGGGGTGCCAGGTTGCACGTTCTCCTATGGTGTGATATCTCTGCCACCGCCCCTCCCCCACTGGGTCAAGTCCCAGGGAGTACAGTACTGGGATTTCTCCTCTGTGGCCCGCAATTTGACTCACTGTTCTTGAGTATGCAGATGTAGCTGTATTGGCCTTGCTGAATTCGGTGCTTTTGCCGCCAGTGGCAATATGGCGCCGCTGCTACGCCCTCGGCTGTGGGGCTGGTGTTTTTATTCTTGGATTTGATTTCCACTCTGAATCCCTGCAGCGTGTGCTGAGCTCGGCCACTGGGAGCTTTAGATGCTCTCTGCACGGAGAAATCCCACCTGGCTGTTCCGCAGTGGCTCACCTCGGCTTGCTGTAGCTGTCCCGTGAATTCGCCGGTGCCGCCGGCAGTATGGCGCTGCTGCCGCGTCTGCCGCGTCCTCGGGCGTGAGGCCGGTTATCTCCTCTGTGGCTGTTTTCAGTCCGCTTTCTCTCTGGAGCCTGGTGATTTTTTGTTTCACTGGTGATGGTGTTTTCTGGCTATGAAAGGCGCTGATTTTGTGGTAATGGAGATTGGTTGTTAGCGGGGCTCTTAAGCCCCGCTTTTCTCGGTTGCCATCTTCCCGGAACTTATTTTGTTTTTTTGTTATTTTTTCTTGTGTGTGTGTGCTTGTTTATTTGCTCTCTACCCACGCTTTCACAGGCTTCTTCCCTCATACATATCTACTCTCTTCTCTCCATCACTTTTCCTTTCTCTTATTTGGCTTGTATTAAATCTACTTTATATCACTATACTAAATACTCTACATTGATTACTAGAATCCTATTACATATTCACTATGTCAAATCGCTAATACATTTTACCTTACCAAACTATTACCCTCATTCTGTTCAATCCTATCTGCAACTTTACTCTGTTCTTGCATTTATAACTTCATCACTTTCTCACTCTACCTTCAACACTGAATACAACTTGCCCTTGCTGACACCTACAGACTGAGAAAAGCTATCAAAAGCAATAAAGATAAAAACGTAAGAAACCTGAAATCATGAGGAGGAATAAGAAGGAAGCAATGAGCTCTGACAACCCCATGATAACAGAACCTGACAACACAGAATTGCAGAGATTGCCATAAGGACAAATCAGAAATTTAAAAGTAGAAATAATACAAGATTTCCAAAAAGAATTTAGAGAGCCTGAAAGGAACAAAGGAACAAATCAACAAAGGAGCTGACACCCTCAACAAGAATAAAAATGAAGCTCTGAAAGAAGAAGGATGCAATCACTGAAGTGAAGGCATCAGTACAAACTATAAACAATATATTAGATGACATGGAAAATAGAATCTTTGTCTTAGAAGATGATCATTCCAAAAATGAATATATAAGTATATAATTTAGAAAAAACAATTCAATAGCATGAACTGGACACTGAAGAGATATGGGTCTATTTTAAAAGAGCTAACCTACGATTAATATGCATAGAAGAGGGAATAGAAGGTGAAACCAAAGGGATCAACAATCTTTTCAAAAATATCAGAAAAATTTTCAAACATGGAGAAAGAAGACATTATACAGTTAAAGGAAACTTAAAGAACCCCCTTAACAAAAGATCAGATAAAAGGTTCATTATGCCACATAAAAGTCAAACTGACTTATGTATAAGCCAACAAAAGCAAAAGACCAAGTAATAATCAGAGGCAAACCAAATATAATCACTCCAGAATTCCCTAACCAAGTCATGAAAGCCAGGAGTGCCTGGAGAAACATATTCCAAATTAAAGAAAACAACTTGTAGCACAAATTTTCCTACCCAGCAAAACTATCTCTCAAATTCGACTGGGAAATAAAACTCTTACATGACAAATAGAAGCTTAAAGATTATGTCTTCCAAACCAACAATAGAAAAATACTCAAAAAGAATAACTGCAAAGAAGAAATATGTAATACACACCAGAACCAGAGAAACAATAATTTCCATCAAACAAACAACTAAGCAAAGAAGAACAAACTACCTCAAATAGAAGTTAAAATGCAAAATGTAGCAAGTGTGGTGGCGCACACTTGTAATCCCAGCATTTGGGAGGTAGAGACTAGAGGATCGCAATTTGAGGACAGCCTCAGTTACTTAGCAAGGGACTTTGTAACTCATTGAGACCCTATTTAAAAAATAAAAGGGCTAAAAATATAGGGCTTGGAGTGTAGCTCGGAGGTACAATGCCCCTGGGTTCCATCCCTAGTACTGCAAAAGACAAAACAAAACAAAACAAAACAACAACAACAACAAAAAAAAAACACTTCAAAATGTTAAGAATTAAAAATCATCTCTCAATGATCATGTTGAACATAAATGGCCTCAACTCCCCAATAAAATGACATAAGGTGGAAAAATTGATTAAAAACCAGAATCCATCTATCTGTTGCCTGCAAGAAACACAACTTACAAGTAAAGATAGTCACAAACTAAAGGTGAAGGGCTGGAACAAGGTAATCCATGGCAATGGAACTCAAAGACAAGCAAGAGTAGCAACTATGATATCAGTTATGTTAGACTTAAGTCCAAGCATATCCAAAGAGATAAAGCACATCATTTTTTAACTGGTAAACTATTCAGTAAAAAGAAATAGTCAATATTTATTGCCTCAAACATAGGTGCAGCCTCTTTCATAAAACAAAGTCTTTGTAATTAAGTCACAAACAATAATACTGGGAGACTTCACTCCTCTCACACTGCTAGATTGATCTTCTAATCAAAAGGTCTATAAAGATGCCTCAAACCTTAAGAACACTGTAAACTAAATGAACCTATTAGATGCATAGAGAATATTTCACCCAACTAAAGCAGAGTTCACATTTTTCTCAGCTGCTCACAGGGACATTCTTCAAAATAAACCACATCTTAGGCCACAAAGGGAAAACTAGCAAATTGAAAAAAATGTAACATACTCCCCTGTGTCTTTTCAGACCACAGTGGAATGAAACTAGATATAAACTATAAGAAGACCTAGAATAACCACATAAACATGTGGCAACTGAATATCACACTGATAAATGAAGAATGGGTCAGAGAAGAAGTAAGGGGTAAGGTTAAGAAATTCCTAGAAACAAAAACAGAGATACAACCAACATATCAAAATCTATGGGATAACTTGAAGGCAGTATTAATAGAAAAATTCATAGCGCTGAAAGCCCACATAAGAAGAAAAGAAAATAAAAAAACAAATAACCTAATGACATACCTCAAAGCCCTTGAAAAACAGAAACAGTCTAAACCAAAGCCAACAGAAGAAAGGAAATTACTATAATCAGAGTAGAAATCAATGATGTAGAAAATAAAAAATACAGAAAGTCAACAAAACCAAAAGCTGGTTTCTCGAAAAAATAAAACAAGATAGATAAACCACTAGCCAATTTAACCCAAAGAAAAAATCAATCCAAATTATGAAAATAAGAGATGAAAAAGAAGATATTACCACTAACAGTGTGGAAAACCAGAGGATTATCAGAAAATACTTTGAAAAACTATACTCCAACAAAATGGAAAATATAAAAGAAATTGACAAATTTCCACACAGATACAAACTTCCTAAACTGAGTCAAGAAGATACTAGCTGGGCGTGGTGGCACATGCTTGTAATCCCAGCATTTGGGAGGCGGAGACTGGAGGATTGCGGTTCGCGGAAAGCCTCAGCTACTTAGTGAGGCCCTCTGCAACTCATTGAGACCCAGTTTCAAAATAAAGAATAAAAATAGGGCAGGGCATGTAGCTTGGAGGTCAAATGCCCCTGTGTTTCATCCCCATACCCATACACACAAAAAAGAGATACAGAAAATTTAAACTGACTAATTGCAATCAAAGAGATTGAAGCAGCACTAAAGAGCCTACCATCAAACAAAAAAAAAGGGAGGGGGCTAGGTATGTATCTTAAAGATAGACTACCCCTGGGTTCAATCCCCAGTACCACAAAACACTCAAATAATAGAAAAGAAGATTAACTAGGCACAGTGAGTGGGCCATGCCTGTTACCCTAGTACTAGGGAGGCTGAGACAGGAGGATTTCAGGTACAAAGCTAGTCTTAGCATTGTAGCAAGACTCTCAGCAACATAATGAGATCCTGTTTCAAAATGAAATAGAGCCAGTGGTATAGCACAAAGATAGAACACCCCTGTGTTAAATCTCTAGTACCACAAAACCCATATTTGACAAGAAAATAGCATATTTCCTGTATATGTGTACTGTACTTGAGGAATTGTGAAATATTTAATTCAGAAACATCAGTTCCTATAATATAAAATTACATTGTCATAATTCCCTTGGTGTCTACACAAAAATACAATTTTAGTTTTTTAAATTATTTATTGGTGCATTATACTCATACATCTTAATGGAGTACATGATGATAGAAACATACATGCACACCACCTCATTCCTTTTCCCCCCTTTTTAATGTTTGGCTTAGTGATTGATATTTTTGTGAATGTACATCGTGTACATTAGGGAATTTCCCTCTTCTCCCCACCATCCCCCTCTGTTAGGTTGCCTTATTTGCTCATCTATGATTTCTCTTTCCTCTATTTAGTTCATCTGCTCATTTTTTGGTTGGGTTATTTATTTTCTTAGAGGTGAGTTTTTTGAGTTCTCTGTGTACTCTAGATACCAGCCTTCTATTGGAGGAATAGTTGGCAAATTTTTTCTACCATTCTTTTGGCTTTCTGTTGAGGTTCTTGATAGTTTATTTAAAGCAATCCCATGTATTGATCCCCCTTTTGGTTTACTGTGCTTTTGGGGTCTTGTTGAGAAAGTTTTTTACCTGTGCCTATATGTTGAAGTGTTGGACCTATGCCCTCTTCAAGGAGATGCAAGGATTCTGATATGATTTCCAAGTCTTTGATCCATCTTGAATTTACTCTTGTGCAGGTGGAAAAAGTGGGGTTTATTTCCTTTTTTTTGCATATAGTTAACCAGTTTTGCTAAGGCTCTTTTTTGCAGTGTATGTCTTTGGCCATAAGTGTGTATTTGTTTATGGGTCTTCTATTCTTGCCCATTGGTCTATGTGTCTGTTTTTGTGCCAGTACCATACTGCTTTATTACTATGGCTTCGTAGTATAGTTTGAAGTGAGGTATTGTTATGCCTCCTGCATGGTTCTTCTTGCTGAGAACTACTTTGCCTATTCTAGGTTTTTGTTGTTCCAAATGAATTTAAGGACTGATTTTTTTCTGCTTGTGAAGAATGACCTTGGTAACAGAATGGGTATTGTGTAGAATCTGTATATCACTTTTGGAAAAATGGCCATTTTGGTGATATTTATTCTACCTATCCAAGAATATGAAAGATATTTCTATCTCCTAAGGTCTTCAATTTTGTTCAGTGTTTTATAATTTTCATTGTAAAGGACTTGTACCTCCTTGATTAGGTTTATTCCTAAATATTTTGTTTAAGTGTAGGATATTTTGAGTGGAAGTATTGTCTGGATTTCTTTTTCTGTTGATTTGTGGTTGGCATTCGTGAAAGCTTTTGACATTTTAAGATTGATTTTGTATCCAAATACTTTGCTGAATTTGTTGATCAGTTCTATAAGTTTATTGGTTAAGTTTGTTGGGTCTTCTACATATGGTATCATGCCATCTGCAAATAGGGAGAGATTTCGTTCTTTTCTGTTTGTACTCCTTTGATTTACTTTTCTTGCCTTATTGCTCTGGCTAGTGTCTCAAGTACTGTATTGAAAAGAAGTGGTGATAATGGACATCCTTGTCTTGTTCCTGTTTTTAGGGTGAATTTTCACAGATTTTCCCATTTAATATGATGTTGGCTGTAAGCCTATTGTATATTGCCTTTATAATATTGAGGTATTTCCTTCTACTCCCATTCTCTACAATGCTTTTAGAATAAATGGGTTTTGGATTTTGTTGATGCTTTTTCAGCATCTTATTAAAATGAGCATGTGATTTTCGTCTTTGTTTCTGTTTATGTGGTGAATTACATGAATTGTTTTTCATATGTTAAACCAGCCTTACATCCCTGGGATAAACCATACTTGGTCAAGGCGTATGATTTTCCTTGATGTGATTTTGAATGCATACTGTTTTGTTTAGCAGTTTTGTGTCTTAAATTCATCAATAATATAGGCCTATAGTTTTCTTTTCTTGAGCTCTTTCTATTTGGTTTTGGTATTAATGTGATGTTGGCTTCATAGAATGAATTTTGGAGAGTCCCATTTCTTTCTTTCTTTCTTTTTTTTTGTGGGTTTGGAGATGGAACCCAGGGGCATTTGATCCCCAAGCTACATCCCCTGCCCTATTTTTTTATTCTTTACTTAGAAACAGGATCTCACTAAGTTGCCAAGGGCCTCACTGAGTAGCTGAGGCTGGCTGTCTGCGAACTACAGTCCTCCAGTCTCAGACTCCTGAATGCTGGGATTATAAGCATGCTCCATCATGCCCTGCCATCTAGCCCTTTTAATATTTGCTTTGAAATAGGTTCTCACTAGGTTCTGAGAGACTTGCTTAATTCCTGAGGCTGTCCTTGAACCTGTGATTCTCCAGGCTCAGCCTCCTCCCAAGTACTGGGATTACAGGTATGCACCACCAAACCAGGCTGATCTGGTTTTTATAGATAAAAATGTATAACTGAACCACATAATCAAACCAAGGGAGCATTTCTGCTTCCTTCCAATTCACAAATGAAAATGAAACTCACAGTTTGGAGTCTGAGGGGTTTCCAACTTACATATATAATCGGGGATCTGAGGTCAGAGTGTCAATGTTGATGTGCTGTTCCAGTAGACTATAGGCCAGGATAGGCAAGGATGTGAAGCAGATATTGTACATTGTAAGATAAGCCGCATCATACAGTGGCTGAAATTACAAACAACAGAGAAAATAAATGTACCATAACAACAATTTGCAAGATGATACTTAAGTGTTTGGAAAAATACTGGGTAAAACAAGGTAATTTCCTTTCATGTTTTTTGCGAGAGCAAAAGAATCTTTATAAATAAGATACCCGGTAACAATAATAATATTGTGTTATTTATGATATTAATACACCCTCCCCTTTAATAGGAATGTGTCCAGAATGGTTATATACTATAAGCTTTATTTATACTGGACATTAATAAATTTGCAAAAGATTTTCAGTTCCTAAATATTCAGGTAATCAGTATCTATTGGTCTTTTTTTTGTAACACTGGAGATGGAACACAGAGGCATTCTACCTCTGAGCTACACCCCCAGTCCTAATTTTTATATTTTTGGTGGTACTGGGGTTCCCAGAACCCCTTCTACCTCTGGGATATACTCCCACGGGCTACTCCCAGACCTATTTTTATGTGGAAACAGGGTCTCTTAAGCCAGCAAGGCTGGCTCTGAACCAGCGCAATCCTCCTGTCTCTGCCTCCCAAGCGTGGGGATTACAAGTATGCGCCATCATGCCTGGCCTATTTTTTATTCTTTATTTTGAATCAGGGTCTCACTGAGTTGCAAAGGGCCTCACTAAGTAGCTGAGGCTGTCCGTGAATCGGGATCCTCCTGTCTCAGATTCTCCAATGCTGGGATTATAAGCATGTGTTACCACACCTGGTTTAATCAGTAGCTATTTCAACAAAGACCAAAAAAATGTAAGCTGAGCCAGGTGTGGTTCAGAAATGAAATACAGAAAGTAGCCAGTCTGTGTCCCAGTTTTCTGGTTAGTATTTTACAAGTCTAAATTCTATAATAAGGCATTTTTAAAATTCTCTTTTTGAGAGATCATATAGTTTCCTCTGGTATGTGTTCTTCCTCCTCATACTGAGTAATAAACCAAATTTGATAAACTAAAACATGACCCTGGTGATCTTTGGCTGGAGGGCTTTGACAATCTTGTCCTCTCAAAACACATATAGAAAGCATTCAGTAAATACTGGAAGAGTGAAGGTATACAGATTGGAAACTCTGGCACATTTGTAAATGATTGATATATTACAAAACTTCGTGTATTAAAAAATTTAAGGTATCATATGAACCTCATTTCGAAGAAAGTACTTACAGAGCCCAGCATATCTAAATAGTGCTAGGTATTGTTATTCAACTATTTTCTGTGGCCTAAATACAAAATATCCTATATACACATGTGTTTTCTTTTTGGTGCAATGTAATCATACATCCTGTTGAAATTCAGACTAAGAAGGATGGAAACAACATGAATGGAGCTTTAGTTCATTCATTAGCTGACTTGAGATTATTTACTGAATGCTAAAAGTGCTAAGTACTATGGACAAAGATGATTCATCCCTGCCATCAAGGAACTCAAATTTCAAATTCTAGACAGGGAAAGTGTGTGTGTGTGTGTGTGTGTGTGTGTGTGTGTGTGTGTGACTTAGTGGAGGGAACAGCAACTCTGTGTACAATAGAGAAAAAGTATTGAATGCAACATTCTCAATGAAAATCAAGGCATGGCTCTATATAGAATATGGAGGTACTTCCCACATAGTTTCTATAAACCAAGATTTAATAAGATTTAATAAGCTGAGCAAAAATACAACAGAATTAAAAAGCACAAAAATGTGTTGCATTCCTTTTAATTCTCAAGTGAGAGGACTGTGTTGAGACAACATTACAACTGCTTTGAAACTAATTTTCACTACTGAGTAAATTAAAACAACTCAGATTTGACTGGTTTGTAATTTTGTCTTAAATTTCATTCAAACAAAAGAGGCATCAATCTACTTTTGTTTGACTATGGTCCTTTAAGGTTACATTTGAGATAATTTTAATTCTTTGATACATAATTGTAGGAGACAGACTGTCCACCAAACAAACAAGTTTAGTTGATAAGATTGTTTCTTATTAAACTTGTTATAAATGTTTCTTTTAATGAAAAAGGAATAGATCTATCCTCATTTTCTAAAGAAAGAAAGGCTTTTTGCTTAAAGAACACAAGTCCTGGTCCCCTTTCCACATTCTTCATAAGTTGTTCTCCATATTCTAGAGAAACACTTAATGTGGTTCTGAATTGAAAATGACTTTCCATATATATTCCAACAATACTTACAATAAAGGTTACTACTTTCAGCAGCATCACAAGGTCAAAGGCAAACAGACTTAACACTTCATGTTGACTCCTCAAAGACACCTTCCTTTTACAGATAAAAATTTCAAAGAAGCACAATTCCTTCCCTCAGCTTCTCAGGTGTCTGCCCAAGTATTGCTTCCAGATCATCATATCTAAAATAGCAGCGCTTCCCCCTAATAACACACTAATTATGCATTCTATCAGCAGATATCAGTAACTCACTTCAGATATATAATAACTGCCTCATCACTGTATCATAATTTTTACAAGGTTAAGGGAGTTTGTTTAGGTCACTATTATATCCTTAGCACTTTGTCTAGCACAAAGTAGAGATTTGGGAAATATAAAATGGGTTCTTTCAAATGGATGAACCTACAAGTTGAGCAACAAGGGAATTGAATATCAACTCCTATTGAAATCTAAGCAGTCAAGGTAATCTAAACTGAGGACACTCCAGATTCTGAATCTTACACTTTAAGCCAACTGACTTTTTCTGTGGTACTAGGGATAGAACCCAGGGACATTCTATCTCTGAGCTACACCTTAACCCATCTTTTATTTTTTATTTGGAAATCAGGGTTTCACTAAGCTTCACTAAGTTGCTGAAGTTGGCTTCAAACCTGTGATTCTTCTGTTTCAGCTTCCCAAGTACTGGGATTACAGGTGTGCAACACCATGCCAGATTCTGATTTTTGACAAAGGTGCCAAAAATATACTGGAAAAAAAGACAGCCTTGTCAACAAATGAGGTTGGAAACACTGGTTTTCCTGGAAATAAACTCCAACCTCTCACCCTGCACAATAGCCAAATTAAGATTGGTCAAAGACCTAGAAATCAGACCAGAAACTTTGCAATTACTAGAGGAAGGCATAGATCCAACATCCCAACATATAGGCACTGGGGGAAAATCTCAGTAAGTTGAAAAAAAATGAGATGGCATTAATTTTAAATGTTTTTTCTCTTTCCATCTTCTTATGAATGACATAATTTTGTTCTTCTTTATTGCTGAGTAGAATCCCATTGTGTGTATTTCTCATAATTTTGTAGTCCGTTCATCTGTTGGTGGACACTATATTGGTTCCATAGTTATTGTAGTTCTCTGATTTCAACTCCTTTGGAAAGATATCCAGTAGTGGTATAGCTGGATTGGATGGTGGATCCATTCCCAGTTTTCTAAGAAATCTCCACACTGATCACCATAGTGGTTGAACTATAGTTTGCACTCCCAACAACAGTGTAGAAGAGTTCCTATTTTCCCATATACTCACAAACATTTGCTGTTATTTGACTTCTTTATGCTTGCCACTCTGATTGGGGTTAGATGGAATATCAGTGTAGTTTTGATTTGCATATCTCAAACTTTATGTTAAGTGAGATTAGCCAAGAACAGAAAGAGAAGGTATGTATGCGTTCTCTAAATACTCTAGGGAGTATTTGGGATACCAGAGGGACTCCATATAATGGAGGGAAAACCTCACCAAAGCCATGAAGGAAGGGAAGAGAAGGAAGAATGCTGAGGTTAATTAATGGAAATGCTACCTGTCACTATATCTATATATGTGAATATAACATTGTTAACCTGAGCACTCGATATTGAGAGGAAGGAAAATGGGAAGGCAAAGGGGAGGCACCAAGTCCTATGTGAATATATGCCATTGTTATCATAATCTACATTATGTGAGATTATAATGCACCAATAAAATATATAAAATATATAAAATAAAAATAATAAAATGCTTCTGTATAGAAAAATAAACTCTCAAGAGTCTAAAGAAAGAGCCTTCAGAATGGGAGATCTTTGCCAGCTACTCCTCTGAGAGATGACTAATATCCAACATATCTAAAGAACTTAAAAGACTTCACATTAAAAATCCCAAAATAATCCAATAAAATTGGACAACTGAACTGAATAGACATGTCTTAAAACAATAAATACAAATGGCCAATAAATATATAAAAATATGTTTAACATCATTAGCAATGAGGGAAATGCAAATCAAAACTACATTTAGCTGGGCATGGTGGCCTGTAATCCCAGTACTTGGGAGGGTGAGATAGGAGGAAGATTGTAGGTTTGCAGAGAGCCTCAGCAAATTAGTGAGGCCCTCTGTAACTTAGTGGGATGGCTTCAAAAATAAGTAAACAAATAAATAAATAAAATAAAATAGGGCTGGGGGATAGCTCAGAGGAAGAATGCTCCTGGGTTCAATACCCAGAACCACCAGAAAATCAAAAACAAAACACTGAGTTTCCATCTAATTCCAGTTAGAATGGTTATCATCAAGAATACAATCATAATGCTGGTAAGGAAGGGTGAAACAAGAACACTTATATACTGCTGGTAAGATTGCAAATTAAAATAGACACTATGGAGATTAGTGTAGAGGTTTCTCAAAAGACTGGAAATAGAACTACCATACGACCCTGCTACACCACTCCTTGGTTATCTTCCTAAAGGAACTGAAGTCAGAATATTAGAGCAATAAATGCCCATCCATGTTTCTAGCAGCAAAATTCACAACAGCCAAATCATGGAACCAGCCAAGGTACCCATCAACAGATGAATGGATTACAAAACCGTGGGCTATACACACAATGCAATTTTACCCACCTATAAAGATGAGCAAAATTATGTGATTTGAAGGAAAATGGATGGAACTAGAGAATATGATACTGAGATTAGCAAGTCTCAGAAAGCAAATGGTTATGTTTTCTTTCTTATACGGAAGCTAAAGATAAACTGGGTAATAAAAGGACTTCAGATAAAGAAGAAGAGACTTCAGTAGAGTGATGAAGGCATTTATGCAAGGGGGTAAAAGGAGACTTGATGAAGGTAACAGTTTAAAAAATGTTATATACAAATATGAAATTATCAATACCAATTGCGATAACATATAAGGAAGGGGAGGGATTAGGGTGGGACCCAGAGAAAAACATATCAAATGCTGTGTGCATGTATGTTCCTATCATTCTGAAGCTCATTATGATGTACAATTATAACATACCAATAAAAGCATACTAAAATAAATAAAAATAAAACTCTAATATTTATAGGCTGAAAAAATATTCTCAGCTGACTTTATAAGGAATAAGTCCATTCTTTTTTCATAAAATTTGTGCTTGGTAAACTTGTTTTAAAAGGGCAACAAAATGGTTACTGTGGAGGTACACACCTGTAATTAATCCCAGAACATGGGATGTTGAGATGGCAGGATTGTGTTTTTAATGACAGCTTCAGTAACTTGGTTAGACCCTCCACAACTTAGCAAGACTATTTTAAAATTAAAAAATAATAATAAAAAAGGTTGGGCTTGGAGGTAGAATGCCACT